>NW_027420116.1:0-31514 GCF_009905375.1 Apium graveolens
AATAAACGCGAATGCAATTTCATAAATCCATAGGGACAAATTATAAAAGATATTCCAAAAACGGGCCGCCTCAATTTTTGCTCCATACCTCGTGTACTACTGCCTACGAGAATTATTTAAAAACCTAGTTTCATTGGTTTCAGCCCCGATTCACGTTCGGGACGATCCCAAATAAACGCGAATGCAATTTCATAAATCCATAGGGACAAATTATGAAAAGATATCCAAAAAAGGGCCCGCCTCAATTTTTGCTCCATACCTCGTGTACTACTGCCTACGAGAATTATTTAAAACCTAGTTTCATTAGTTTCAGCCCCGATTCACGTTCGGACGACCCCAAATAAACGCGAATGCAATTTCATAATCCATAGGGACAAATTATCGAAAAGATATCCAAAAAACTGGGCCAGCCTCAATTTTTGCTCCATACCTCGTGTACTACTTGCCTACGAGAATTATTTAAAAACCTAGTTTCATTGGTTTCAGCCCCGATTCACGTTCGGACGACCCCAAATAACGCGAATGCAATTTCATAAATCCATAGGGACAAATTATGAAAAGATATCCAAAAAACTGGGCCGCCTCAATTTTTGCTCCATACCTCGTGTACTACTGCCTACGAGAATTATTTAAAAACCTAGTTTCATTGGTTTCAGCCCCGATTCACGTTCGGACGATCCCCAAATAAACGCGAATGCAATTTCATAAATCCATAGGGACAAATTATGAAAAGATATCCAAAAAACGGGCCGCCTCAATTTTTGCTCCATACCTCGTGTACTACTGCCTACGAGAATTATTTAAAAACCTAGTTTCATTGGTTTCAGCCCCGATTCACGTTCGGACGACCCCAAATAAACGCGAATGCAATTTCATAAATCCATAGGGACAAATTATGAAAAGATATCCAAAAAACTGGGCCGCCTCAATTTTTGCTCCATACCTCGTGTACTACTGCCTACGAGAATTATTTAAAAACCTAGTTTCATTGGTTTCAGCCCCGATTCACGTTCGGACGACCCCAAATAAACGCGAATGCAATTTCATAAATCCATAGGGACAAATTATGAAAAGATATCCAAAAAACGGGCCGCCTCAATTTTTGCTCCATACCTCGTGTACTACTGCCTACGAGAATTATTTAAAAACCTAGTTTCATTGGTTTCAGCCCCGATTCACGTTCGGACGACCCCAAATAAACGCGAATGCAATTTCATAAATCCATAGGGACAAATTATGAAAAGATATCCAAAAAACGGGCCGCCTCAATTTTTGCTCCATACCTCGTGTACTACTGCCTACGAGAATTATTTAAAAACCTAGTTTCATTGGTTTCAGCCCCGATTCACGTTCGGACGACCCCAAATAAACGCGAATGCAATTTCATAAATCCATAGGGACAAATTATGAAAAGATATCCAAAAAATGGGCCAGCCTCAATTTTTGCTCCATACCTCGTGTACTACTGCCTACGAGAATTATTTAAAAACCTAGTTTCATTGGTTTCAGCCCCGATTCACGTTCGGACGACCCCAAATAAACGCGAATGCAATTTCATAAATCCATAGGGACAAATTATGAAAAGATATCCAAAAAACGGGCCGCCTCAATTTTTGCTCCATACCTCGTGTACTACTGCCTACGAGAATTATTTAAAAACCTAGTTTCATTGGTTTCAGCCCCGATTCACGTTCGGACGATCCCAAATAAACGCGAATGCAATTTCATAAATCCATAGGGACAAATTATGAAAAGATATCCAAAAAACGGGCCGCCTCAATTTTTGCTCCATACCTCGTGTACTACTGCCTACGAGAATTATTTAAAAACCTAGTTTCATTGGTTTCAGCCCCGATTCACGTTCGGACGACCCCAAATAAACGCGAATGCAATTTCATAAATCCATAGGGACAAATTATGAAAAGATATCCAAAAAATGGGCCGCCTCAATTTTTGCTCCATACCTCGTGTACTACTGCCTACGAGAATTATTTAAAAACCTAGTTTCATTGGTTTCAGCCCCGATTCACGTTCGGACGACCCCAAATAAACGCGAATGCAATTTCATAAATCCATAGGGACAAATTATGAAAAGATATCCAAAAAATGGGCCGCCTCAATTTTTGCTCCATACCTCGTGTACTACTGCCTACGAGAATTATTTAAAAACCTAGTTTCATTGGTTTCAGCCCCGATTCACGTTCGGACGACCCCAAATAAACGCGAATGCAATTTCATAAATCCATAGGGACAAATTATGAAAAGATATCCAAAAAATGGGCCGCCTCAATTTTTGCTCCATACCTCGTGTACTACTGCCTACGAGAATTATTTAAAAACCTAGTTTCATTGGTTTCAGCCCCGATTCACGTTCGGACGATCCCAAATAAACGCGAATGCAATTTCATAAATCCATAGGGACAAATTATGAAAAGATATCCAAAAAACGGGCCGCCTCAATTTTTGCTCCATACCTCGTGTACTACTGCCTACGAGAATTATTTAAAAACCTAGTTTCATTGGTTTCAGCCCCGATTCACGTTCGGACGATCCCAAATAAACGCGAATGCAATTTCATAAATCCATAGGGACAAATTATGAAAAGATATCCAAAAAACGGGCCGCCTCAATTTTTGCTCCATACCTCGTGTACTACTGCCTACGAGAATTATTTAAAAACCTAGTTTCATTGGTTTCAGCCCCGATTCACGTTCGGACGACCCCAAATAAACGCGAATGCAATTTCATAAATCCATAGGGACAAATTATGAAAAGATATCCAAAAAACGGGCCGCCTCAATTTTTGCTCCATACCTCGTGTACTACTGCCTACGAGAATTATTTAAAAACCTAGTTTCATTGGTTTCAGCCCCGATTCACGTTCGGACGATCCCAAATAAACGCGAATGCAATTTCATAAATCCATAGGGACAAATTATGAAAAGATATCCAAAAAATGGGCCGCCTCAATTTTTGCTCCATACCTCGTGTACTACTGCCTACGAGAATTATTTAAAAACCTAGTTTCATTGGTTTCAGCCCCGATTCACGTTCGGACGACCCCAAATAAACGCGAATGCAATTTCATAAATCCATAGGGACAAATTATGAAAAGATATCCAAAAAACGGGCCGCCTCAATTTTTGCTCCATACCTCGTGTACTACTGCCTACGAGAATTATTTAAAAACCTAGTTTCATTGGTTTCAGCCCCGATTCACGTTCGGACGACCCCAAATAAACGCGAATGCAATTTCATAAATCCATAGGGACAAATTATGAAAAGATATCCAAAAAACGGGCCGCCTCAATTTTTGCTCCATACCTCGTGTACTACTGCCTACGAGAATTATTTAAAAACCTAGTTTCATTGGTTTCAGCCCCGATTCACGTTCGGACGACCCCAAATAAACGCGAATGCAATTTCATAAATCCATAGGGACAAATTATGAAAAGATATCCAAAAAACGGGCCGCCTCAATTTTTGCTCCATACCTCGTGTACTACTGCCTACGAGAATTATTTAAAAACCTAGTTTCATTGGTTTCAGCCCCGATTCACGTTCGGACGACCCCAAATAAACGCGAATGCAATTTCATAAATCCATAGGGACAAATTATGAAAAGATATCCAAAAAACGGGCCGCCTCAATTTTTGCTCCATACCTCGTGTACTACTGCCTACGAGAATTATTTAAAAACCTAGTTTCATTGGTTTCAGCCCCGATTCACGTTCGGACGATCCCAAATAAACGCGAATGCAATTTCATAAATCCATAGGGACAAATTATGAAAAGATATCCAAAAAATGGGCCGCCTCAATTTTTGCTCCATACCTCGTGTACTACTGCCTACGAGAATTATTTAAAAACCTAGTTTCATTGGTTTCAGCCCCGATTCACGTTCGGACGATCCCAAATAAACGCGAATGCAATTTCATAAATCCATAGGGACAAATTATGAAAAGATATCCAAAAAACGGGCCGCCTCAATTTTTGCTCCATACCTCGTGTACTACTGCCTACGAGAATTATTTAAAAACCTAGTTTCATTGGTTTCAGCCCCGATTCACGTTCGGACGACCCCAAATAAACGCGAATGCAATTTCATAAATCCATAGGGACAAATTATGAAAAGATATCCAAAAAACGGGCCGCCTCAATTTTTGCTCCATACCTCGTGTACTACTGCCTACGAGAATTATTTAAAAACCTAGTTTCATTGGTTTCAGCCCCGATTCACGTTCGGACGATCCCCAAATAAACGCGAATGCAATTTCATAAATCCATAGGGACAAATTATGAAAAGATATCCAAAAAACGGGCCGCCTCAATTTTTGCTCCATACCTCGTGTACTACTGCCTACGAGAATTATTTAAAAACCTAGTTTCATTGGTTTCAGCCCCGATTCACGTTCGGACGACCCCAAATAAACGCGAATGCAATTTCATAAATCCATAGGGACAAATTATGAAAAGATATCCAAAAAACGGGCCGCCTCAATTTTTGCTCCATACCTCGTGTACTACTGCCTACGAGAATTATTTAAAAACCTAGTTTCATTGGTTTCAGCCCCGATTCACGTTCGGACGATCCCAAATAAACGCGAATGCAATTTCATAAATCCATAGGGACAAATTATGAAAAGATATCCAAAAAACGGGCCGCCTCAATTTTTGCTCCATACCTCGTGTACTACTGCCTACGAGAATTATTTAAAAACCTAGTTTCATTGGTTTCAGCCCCGATTCACGTTCGGACGACCCCAAATAAACGCGAATGCAATTTCATAAATCCATAGGGACAAATTATGAAAAGATATCCAAAAAACGGGCCGCCTCAATTTTTGCTCCATACCTCGTGTACTACTGCCTACGAGAATTATTTAAAAACCTAGTTTCATTGGTTTCAGCCCCGATTCACGTTCGGACGACCCCAAATAAACGCGAATGCAATTTCATAAATCCATAGGGACAAATTATGAAAAGATATCCAAAAAACGGGCCGCCTCAATTTTTGCTCCATACCTCGTGTACTACTGCCTACGAGAATTATTTAAAAACCTAGTTTCATTGGTTTCAGCCCCGATTCACGTTCGGACGACCCCAAATAAACGCGAATGCAATTTCATAAATCCATAGGGACAAATTATGAAAAGATATCCAAAAAACGGGCCGCCTCAATTTTTGCTCCATACCTCGTGTACTACTGCCTACGAGAATTATTTAAAAACCTAGTTTCATTGGTTTCAGCCCCGATTCACGTTCGGACGACCCCAAATAAACGCGAATGCAATTTCATAAATCCATAGGGACAAATTATGAAAAGATATCCAAAAAAGGGCCGCCTCAATTTTTGCTCCATACCTCGTGTACTACTGCCTACGAGAATTATTTAAAAACCTAGTTTCATTGGTTTCAGCCCCGATTCACGTTCGGACGACCCCAAATAAACGCGAATGCAATTTCATAAATCCATAGGGACAAATTATGAAAAGATATCCAAAAAACGGGCCGCCTCAATTTTTGCTCCATACCTCGTGTACTACTGCCTACGAGAATTATTTAAAAACCTAGTTTCATTGGTTTCAGCCCCGATTCACGTTCGGACGACCCCAAATAAACGCGAATGCAATTTCATAAATCCATAGGGACAAATTATGAAAAGATATCCAAAAAACGGGCCGCCTCAATTTTTGCTCCATACCTCGTGTACTACTGCCTACGAGAATTATTTAAAAACCTAGTTTCATTGGTTTCAGCCCCGATTCACGTTCGGACGACCCCAAATAAACGCGAATGCAATTTCATAAATCCATAGGGACAAATTATGAAAAGATATCCAAAAAACGGGCCGCCTCAATTTTTGCTCCATACCTCGTGTACTACTGCCTACGAGAATTATTTAAAAACCTAGTTTCATTGGTTTCAGCCCCGATTCACGTTCGGACGACCCCAAATAAACGCGAATGCAATTTCATAAATCCATAGGGACAAATTATGAAAAGATATCCAAAAAACGGGCCGCCTCAATTTTTGCTCCATACCTCGTGTACTACTGCCTACGAGAATTATTTAAAAACCTAGTTTCATTGGTTTCAGCCCCGATTCACGTTCGGACGATCCCAAATAAACGCGAATGCAATTTCATAAATCCATAGGGACAAATTATGAAAAGATATCCAAAAAACGGGCCGCCTCAATTTTTGCTCCATACCTCGTGTACTACTGCCTACGAGAATTATTTAAAAACCTAGTTTCATTGGTTTCAGCCCCGATTCACGTTCGGACGACCCCAAATAAACGCGAATGCAATTTCATAAATCCATAGGGACAAATTATGAAAAGATATCCAAAAAACGGGCCGCCTCAATTTTTGCTCCATACCTCGTGTACTACTGCCTACGAGAATTATTTAAAAACCTAGTTTCATTGGTTTCAGCCCCGATTCACGTTCGGACGATCCCCAAATAAACGCGAATGCAATTTCATAAATCCATAGGGACAAATTATGAAAAGATATCCAAAAAATGGGCCGCCTCAATTTTTGCTCCATACCTCGTGTACTACTGCCTACGAGAATTATTTAAAAACCTAGTTTCATTGGTTTCAGCCCCGATTCACGTTCGGACGATCCCCAAATAAACGCGAATGCAATTTCATAAATCCATAGGGACAAATTATGAAAAGATATCCAAAAAACGGGCCGCCTCAATTTTTGCTCCATACCTCGTGTACTACTGCCTACGAGAATTATTTAAAAACCTAGTTTCATTGGTTTCAGCCCCGATTCACGTTCGGACGATCCCAAATAAACGCGAATGCAATTTCATAAATCCATAGGGACAAATTATGAAAAGATATCCAAAAAACGGGCCGCCTCAATTTTTGCTCCATACCTCGTGTACTACTGCCTACGAGAATTATTTAAAAACCTAGTTTCATTGGTTTCAGCCCCGATTCACGTTCGGACGATCCCCAAATAAACGCGAATGCAATTTCATAAATCCATAGGGACAAATTATGAAAAGATATCCAAAAAACGGGCCGCCTCAATTTTTGCTCCATACCTCGTGTACTACTGCCTACGAGAATTATTTAAAAACCTAGTTTCATTGGTTTCAGCCCCGATTCACGTTCGGACGATCCCAAATAAACGCGAATGCAATTTCATAAATCCATAGGGACAAATTATGAAAAGATATCCAAAAAACGGGCCGCCTCAATTTTTGCTCCATACCTCGTGTACTACTGCCTACGAGAATTATTTAAAAACCTAGTTTCATTGGTTTCAGCCCCGATTCACGTTCGGACGACCCCAAATAAACGCGAATGCAATTTCATAAATCCATAGGGACAAATTATGAAAAGATATCCAAAAAACGGGCCGCCTCAATTTTTGCTCCATACCTCGTGTACTACTGCCTACGAGAATTATTTAAAAACCTAGTTTCATTGGTTTCAGCCCCGATTCACGTTCGGACGACCCCAAATAAACGCGAATGCAATTTCATAAATCCATAGGGACAAATTATGAAAAGATATCCAAAAAATGGGCCGCCTCAATTTTTGCTCCATACCTCGTGTACTACTGCCTACGAGAATTATTTAAAAACCTAGTTTCATTGGTTTCAGCCCCGATTCACGTTCGGACGACCCCAAATAAACGCGAATGCAATTTCATAAATCCATAGGGACAAATTATGAAAAGATATCCAAAAAATGGGCCGCCTCAATTTTTGCTCCATACCTCGTGTACTACTGCCTACGAGAATTATTTAAAAACCTAGTTTCATTGGTTTCAGCCCCGATTCACGTTCGGACGATCCCAAATAAACGCGAATGCAATTTCATAAATCCATAGGGACAAATTATGAAAAGATATCCAAAAAACGGGCCGCCTCAATTTTTGCTCCATACCTCGTGTACTACTGCCTACGAGAATTATTTAAAAACCTAGTTTCATTGGTTTCAGCCCCGATTCACGTTCGGACGACCCCAAATAAACGCGAATGCAATTTCATAAATCCATAGGGACAAATTATGAAAAGATATCCAAAAAATGGGCCGCCTCAATTTTTGCTCCATACCTCGTGTACTACTGCCTACGAGAATTATTTAAAAACCTAGTTTCATTGGTTTCAGCCCCGATTCACGTTCGGACGACCCCAAATAAACGCGAATGCAATTTCATAAATCCATAGGGACAAATTATGAAAAGATATCCAAAAAATGGGCCGCCTCAATTTTTGCTCCATACCTCGTGTACTACTGCCTACGAGAATTATTTAAAAACCTAGTTTCATTGGTTTCAGCCCCGATTCACGTTCGGACGATCCCAAATAAACGCGAATGCAATTTCATAAATCCATAGGGACAAATTATGAAAAGATATCCAAAAAACGGGCCGCCTCAATTTTTGCTCCATACCTCGTGTACTACTGCCTACGAGAATTATTTAAAAACCTAGTTTCATTGGTTTCAGCCCCGATTCACGTTCGGACGATCCCAAATAAACGCGAATGCAATTTCATAAATCCATAGGGACAAATTATGAAAAGATATCCAAAAAACTGGGCCGCCTCAATTTTTGCTCCATACCTCGTGTACTACTGCCTACGAGAATTATTTAAAAACCTAGTTTCATTGGTTTCAGCCCCGATTCACGTTCGGACGACCCCAAATAAACGCGAATGCAATTTCATAAATCCATAGGGACAAATTATGAAAAGATATCCAAAAAACGGGCCGCCTCAATTTTTGCTCCATACCTCGTGTACTACTGCCTACGAGAATTATTTAAAAACCTAGTTTCATTGGTTTCAGCCCCGATTCACGTTCGGACGATCCCAAATAAACGCGAATGCAATTTCATAAATCCATAGGGACAAATTATGAAAAGATATCCAAAAAACGGGCCGCCTCAATTTTTGCTCCATACCTCGTGTACTACTGCCTACGAGAATTATTTAAAAACCTAGTTTCATTGGTTTCAGCCCCGATTCACGTTCGGACGACCCCAAATAAACGCGAATGCAATTTCATAAATCCATAGGGACAAATTATGAAAAGATATCCAAAAAATGGGCCGCCTCAATTTTTGCTCCATACCTCGTGTACTACTGCCTACGAGAATTATTTAAAAACCTAGTTTCATTGGTTTCAGCCCCGATTCACGTTCGGACGACCCCAAATAAACGCGAATGCAATTTCATAAATCCATAGGGACAAATTATGAAAAGATATCCAAAAAATGGGCCGCCTCAATTTTTGCTCCATACCTCGTGTACTACTGCCTACGAGAATTATTTAAAAACCTAGTTTCATTGGTTTCAGCCCCGATTCACGTTCGGACGATCCCAAATAAACGCGAATGCAATTTCATAAATCCATAGGGACAAATTATGAAAAGATATCCAAAAAACGGGCCGCCTCAATTTTTGCTCCATACCTCGTGTACTACTGCCTACGAGAATTATTTAAAAACCTAGTTTCATTGGTTTCAGCCCCGATTCACGTTCGGACGACCCCAAATAAACGCGAATGCAATTTCATAAATCCATAGGGACAAATTATGAAAAGATATCCAAAAAACGGGCCGCCTCAATTTTTGCTCCATACCTCGTGTACTACTGCCTACGAGAATTATTTAAAAACCTAGTTTCATTGGTTTCAGCCCCGATTCACGTTCGGACGACCCCAAATAAACGCGAATGCAATTTCATAAATCCATAGGGACAAATTATGAAAAGATATCCAAAAAATGGGCCGCCTCAATTTTTGCTCCATACCTCGTGTACTACTGCCTACGAGAATTATTTAAAAACCTAGTTTCATTGGTTTCAGCCCCGATTCACGTTCGGACGACCCCAAATAAACGCGAATGCAATTTCATAAATCCATAGGGACAAATTATGAAAAGATATCCAAAAAATGGGCCGCCTCAATTTTTGCTCCATACCTCGTGTACTACTGCCTACGAGAATTATTTAAAAACCTAGTTTCATTGGTTTCAGCCCCGATTCACGTTCGGACGACCCCAAATAAACGCGAATGCAATTTCATAAATCCATAGGGACAAATTATGAAAAGATATCCAAAAAACGGGCCGCCTCAATTTTTGCTCCATACCTCGTGTACTACTGCCTACGAGAATTATTTAAAAACCTAGTTTCATTGGTTTCAGCCCCGATTCACGTTCGGACGACCCCAAATAAACGCGAATGCAATTTCATAAATCCATAGGGACAAATTATGAAAAGATATCCAAAAAACGGGCCGCCTCAATTTTTGCTCCATACCTCGTGTACTACTGCCTACGAGAATTATTTAAAAACCTAGTTTCATTGGTTTCAGCCCCGATTCACGTTCGGACGACCCCAAATAAACGCGAATGCAATTTCATAAATCCATAGGGACAAATTATGAAAAGATATCCAAAAAACGGGCCGCCTCAATTTTTGCTCCATACCTCGTGTACTACTGCCTACGAGAATTATTTAAAAACCTAGTTTCATTGGTTTCAGCCCCGATTCACGTTCGGACGACCCCAAATAAACGCGAATGCAATTTCATAAATCCATAGGGACAAATTATGAAAAGATATCCAAAAAACGGGCCGCCTCAATTTTTGCTCCATACCTCGTGTACTACTGCCTACGAGAATTATTTAAAAACCTAGTTTCATTGGTTTCAGCCCCGATTCACGTTCGGACGACCCCAAATAAACGCGAATGCAATTTCATAAATCCATAGGGACAAATTATGAAAAGATATCCAAAAAACGGGCCGCCTCAATTTTTGCTCCATACCTCGTGTACTACTGCCTACGAGAATTATTTAAAAACCTAGTTTCATTGGTTTCAGCCCCGATTCACGTTCGGACGACCCCAAATAAACGCGAATGCAATTTCATAAATCCATAGGGACAAATTATGAAAAGATATCCAAAAAACGGGCCGCCTCAATTTTTGCTCCATACCTCGTGTACTACTGCCTACGAGAATTATTTAAAAACCTAGTTTCATTGGTTTCAGCCCCGATTCACGTTCGGACGACCCCAAATAAACGCGAATGCAATTTCATAAATCCATAGGGACAAATTATGAAAAGATATCCAAAAAATGGGCCGCCTCAATTTTTGCTCCATACCTCGTGTACTACTGCCTACGAGAATTATTTAAAAACCTAGTTTCATTGGTTTCAGCCCCGATTCACGTTCGGACGACCCCAAATAAACGCGAATGCAATTTCATAAATCCATAGGGACAAATTATGAAAAGATATCCAAAAAACGGGCCGCCTCAATTTTTGCTCCATACCTCGTGTACTACTGCCTACGAGAATTATTTAAAAACCTAGTTTCATTGGTTTCAGCCCCGATTCACGTTCGGACGACCCCAAATAAACGCGAATGCAATTTCATAAATCCATAGGGACAAATTATGAAAAGATATCCAAAAAATGGGCCGCCTCAATTTTTGCTCCATACCTCGTGTACTACTGCCTACGAGAATTATTTAAAAACCTAGTTTCATTGGTTTCAGCCCCGATTCACGTTCGGACGACCCCAAATAAACGCGAATGCAATTTCATAAATCCATAGGGACAAATTATGAAAAGATATCCAAAAAACGGGCCGCCTCAATTTTTGCTCCATACCTCGTGTACTACTGCCTACGAGAATTATTTAAAAACCTAGTTTCATTGGTTTCAGCCCCGATTCACGTTCGGACGACCCCAAATAAACGCGAATGCAATTTCATAAATCCATAGGGACAAATTATGAAAAGATATCCAAAAAACGGGCCGCCTCAATTTTTGCTCCATACCTCGTGTACTACTGCCTACGAGAATTATTTAAAAACCTAGTTTCATTGGTTTCAGCCCCGATTCACGTTCGGACGACCCCAAATAAACGCGAATGCAATTTCATAAATCCATAGGGACAAATTATGAAAAGATATCCAAAAAACTGGGCCGCCTCAATTTTTGCTCCATACCTCGTGTACTACTGCCTACGAGAATTATTTAAAAACCTAGTTTCATTGGTTTCAGCCCCGATTCACGTTCGGACGATCCCAAATAAACGCGAATGCAATTTCATAAATCCATAGGGACAAATTATGAAAAGATATCCAAAAAACGGGCCGCCTCAATTTTTGCTCCATACCTCGTGTACTACTGCCTACGAGAATTATTTAAAAACCTAGTTTCATTGGTTTCAGCCCCGATTCACGTTCGGACGACCCCAAATAAACGCGAATGCAATTTCATAAATCCATAGGGACAAATTATGAAAAGATATCCAAAAAACGGGCCGCCTCAATTTTTGCTCCATACCTCGTGTACTACTGCCTACGAGAATTATTTAAAAACCTAGTTTCATTGGTTTCAGCCCCGATTCACGTTCGGACGACCCCAAATAAACGCGAATGCAATTTCATAAATCCATAGGGACAAATTATGAAAAGATATCCAAAAAACGGGCCGCCTCAATTTTTGCTCCATACCTCGTGTACTACTGCCTACGAGAATTATTTAAAAACCTAGTTTCATTGGTTTCAGCCCCGATTCACGTTCGGACGATCCCAAATAAACGCGAATGCAATTTCATAAATCCATAGGGACAAATTATGAAAAGATATCCAAAAAACGGGCCGCCTCAATTTTTGCTCCATACCTCGTGTACTACTGCCTACGAGAATTATTTAAAAACCTAGTTTCATTGGTTTCAGCCCCGATTCACGTTCGGACGATCCCAAATAAACGCGAATGCAATTTCATAAATCCATAGGGACAAATTATGAAAAGATATCCAAAAAACGGGCCGCCTCAATTTTTGCTCCATACCTCGTGTACTACTGCCTACGAGAATTATTTAAAAACCTAGTTTCATTGGTTTCAGCCCCGATTCACGTTCGGACGACCCCAAATAAACGCGAATGCAATTTCATAAATCCATAGGGACAAATTATGAAAAGATATCCAAAAAACGGGCCAGCCTCAATTTTTGCTCCATACCTCGTGTACTACTGCCTACGAGAATTATTTAAAAACCTAGTTTCATTGGTTTCAGCCCCGATTCACGTTCGGACGACCCCAAATAAACGCGAATGCAATTTCATAAATCCATAGGGACAAATTATGAAAAGATATCCAAAAAACGGGCCGCCTCAATTTTTGCTCCATACCTCGTGTACTACTGCCTACGAGAATTATTTAAAAACCTAGTTTCATTGGTTTCAGCCCCGATTCACGTTCGGACGATCCCAAATAAACGCGAATGCAATTTCATAAATCCATAGGGACAAATTATGAAAAGATATCCAAAAAACGGGCCGCCTCAATTTTTGCTCCATACCTCGTGTACTACTGCCTACGAGAATTATTTAAAAACCTAGTTTCATTGGTTTCAGCCCCGATTCACGTTCGGACGATCCCCAAATAAACGCGAATGCAATTTCATAAATCCATAGGGACAAATTATGAAAAGATATCCAAAAAACGGGCCGCCTCAATTTTTGCTCCATACCTCGTGTACTACTGCCTACGAGAATTATTTAAAAACCTAGTTTCATTGGTTTCAGCCCCGATTCACGTTCGGACGACCCCAAATAAACGCGAATGCAATTTCATAAATCCATAGGGACAAATTATGAAAAGATATCCAAAAAACGGGCCGCCTCAATTTTTGCTCCATACCTCGTGTACTACTGCCTACGAGAATTATTTAAAAACCTAGTTTCATTGGTTTCAGCCCCGATTCACGTTCGGACGACCCCAAATAAACGCGAATGCAATTTCATAAATCCATAGGGACAAATTATGAAAAGATATCCAAAAAACGGGCCGCCTCAATTTTTGCTCCATACCTCGTGTACTACTGCCTACGAGAATTATTTAAAAACCTAGTTTCATTGGTTTCAGCCCCGATTCACGTTCGGACGACCCCAAATAAACGCGAATGCAATTTCATAAATCCATAGGGACAAATTATGAAAAGATATCCAAAAAACGGGCCGCCTCAATTTTTGCTCCATACCTCGTGTACTACTGCCTACGAGAATTATTTAAAAACCTAGTTTCATTGGTTTCAGCCCCGATTCACGTTCGGACGATCCCAAATAAACGCGAATGCAATTTCATAAATCCATAGGGACAAATTATGAAAAGATATCCAAAAAATGGGCCGCCTCAATTTTTGCTCCATACCTCGTGTACTACTGCCTACGAGAATTATTTAAAAACCTAGTTTCATTGGTTTCAGCCCCGATTCACGTTCGGACGACCCCAAATAAACGCGAATGCAATTTCATAAATCCATAGGGACAAATTATGAAAAGATATCCAAAAAATGGGCCGCCTCAATTTTTGCTCCATACCTCGTGTACTACTGCCTACGAGAATTATTTAAAAACCTAGTTTCATTGGTTTCAGCCCCGATTCACGTTCGGACGACCCAAATAAACGCGAATGCAATTTCATAAATCCATAGGGACAAATTATGAAAAGATATCCAAAAAACGGGCCGCCTCAATTTTTGCTCCATACCTCGTGTACTACTGCCTACGAGAATTATTTAAAAACCTAGTTTCATTGGTTTCAGCCCCGATTCACGTTCGGACGATCCCAAATAAACGCGAATGCAATTTCATAAATCCATAGGGACAAATTATGAAAAGATATCCAAAAAATGGGCCGCCTCAATTTTTGCTCCATACCTCGTGTACTACTGCCTACGAGAATTATTTAAAAACCTAGTTTCATTGGTTTCAGCCCCGATTCACGTTCGGACGACCCCAAATAAACGCGAATGCAATTTCATAAATCCATAGGGACAAATTATGAAAAGATATCCAAAAAACGGGCCGCCTCAATTTTTGCTCCATACCTCGTGTACTACTGCCTACGAGAATTATTTAAAAACCTAGTTTCATTGGTTTCAGCCCCGATTCACGTTCGGACGACCCCAAATAAACGCGAATGCAATTTCATAAATCCATAGGGACAAATTATGAAAAGATATCCAAAAAACGGGCCGCCTCAATTTTTGCTCCATACCTCGTGTACTACTGCCTACGAGAATTATTTAAAAACCTAGTTTCATTGGTTTCAGCCCCGATTCACGTTCGGACGATCCCAAATAAACGCGAATGCAATTTCATAAATCCATAGGGACAAATTATGAAAAGATATCCAAAAAACGGGCCGCCTCAATTTTTGCTCCATACCTCGTGTACTACTGCCTACGAGAATTATTTAAAAACCTAGTTTCATTGGTTTCAGCCCCGATTCACGTTCGGACGACCCCAAATAAACGCGAATGCAATTTCATAAATCCATAGGGACAAATTATGAAAAGATATCCAAAAAACGGGCCGCCTCAATTTTTGCTCCATACCTCGTGTACTACTGCCTACGAGAATTATTTAAAAACCTAGTTTCATTGGTTTCAGCCCCGATTCACGTTCGGACGACCCCAAATAAACGCGAATGCAATTTCATAAATCCATAGGGACAAATTATGAAAAGATATCCAAAAAACGGGCCGCCTCAATTTTTGCTCCATACCTCGTGTACTACTGCCTACGAGAATTATTTAAAAACCTAGTTTCATTGGTTTCAGCCCCGATTCACGTTCGGACGACCCCAAATAAACGCGAATGCAATTTCATAAATCCATAGGGACAAATTATGAAAAGATATCCAAAAAACGGGCCAGCCTCAATTTTTGCTCCATACCTCGTGTACTACTGCCTACGAGAATTATTTAAAAACCTAGTTTCATTGGTTTCAGCCCCGATTCACGTTCGGACGATCCCAAATAAACGCGAATGCAATTTCATAAATCCATAGGGACAAATTATGAAAAGATATCCAAAAAACGGGCCGCCTCAATTTTTGCTCCATACCTCGTGTACTACTGCCTACGAGAATTATTTAAAAACCTAGTTTCATTGGTTTCAGCCCCGATTCACGTTCGGACGACCCCAAATAAACGCGAATGCAATTTCATAAATCCATAGGGACAAATTATGAAAAGATATCCAAAAAATGGGCCGCCTCAATTTTTGCTCCATACCTCGTGTACTACTGCCTACGAGAATTATTTAAAAACCTAGTTTCATTGGTTTCAGCCCCGATTCACGTTCGGACGATCCCAAATAAACGCGAATGCAATTTCATAAATCCATAGGGACAAATTATGAAAAGATATCCAAAAAATGGGCCGCCTCAATTTTTGCTCCATACCTCGTGTACTACTGCCTACGAGAATTATTTAAAAACCTAGTTTCATTGGTTTCAGCCCCGATTCACGTTCGGACGACCCCAAATAAACGCGAATGCAATTTCATAAATCCATAGGGACAAATTATGAAAAGATATCCAAAAAACGGGCCGCCTCAATTTTTGCTCCATACCTCGTGTACTACTGCCTACGAGAATTATTTAAAAACCTAGTTTCATTGGTTTCAGCCCCGATTCACGTTCGGACGACCCCAAATAAACGCGAATGCAATTTCATAAATCCATAGGGACAAATTATGAAAAGATATCCAAAAAACGGGCCGCCTCAATTTTTGCTCCATACCTCGTGTACTACTGCCTACGAGAATTATTTAAAAACCTAGTTTCATTGGTTTCAGCCCCGATTCACGTTCGGACGACCCCAAATAAACGCGAATGCAATTTCATAAATCCATAGGGACAAATTATGAAAAGATATCCAAAAAACGGGCCGCCTCAATTTTTGCTCCATACCTCGTGTACTACTGCCTACGAGAATTATTTAAAAACCTAGTTTCATTGGTTTCAGCCCCGATTCACGTTCGGACGATCCCAAATAAACGCGAATGCAATTTCATAAATCCATAGGGACAAATTATGAAAAGATATCCAAAAAATGGGCCGCCTCAATTTTTGCTCCATACCTCGTGTACTACTGCCTACGAGAATTATTTAAAAACCTAGTTTCATTGGTTTCAGCCCCGATTCACGTTCGGACGATCCCAAATAAACGCGAATGCAATTTCATAAATCCATAGGGACAAATTATGAAAAGATATCCAAAAAACGGGCCGCCTCAATTTTTGCTCCATACCTCGTGTACTACTGCCTACGAGAATTATTTAAAAACCTAGTTTCATTGGTTTCAGCCCCGATTCACGTTCGGACGACCCCAAATAAACGCGAATGCAATTTCATAAATCCATAGGGACAAATTATGAAAAGATATCCAAAAAACGGGCCGCCTCAATTTTTGCTCCATACCTCGTGTACTACTGCCTACGAGAATTATTTAAAAACCTAGTTTCATTGGTTTCAGCCCCGATTCACGTTCGGACGACCCCAAATAAACGCGAATGCAATTTCATAAATCCATAGGGACAAATTATGAAAAGATATCCAAAAAACGGGCCGCCTCAATTTTTGCTCCATACCTCGTGTACTACTGCCTACGAGAATTATTTAAAAACCTAGTTTCATTGGTTTCAGCCCCGATTCACGTTCGGACGATCCCAAATAAACGCGAATGCAATTTCATAAATCCATAGGGACAAATTATGAAAAGATATCCAAAAAATGGGCCGCCTCAATTTTTGCTCCATACCTCGTGTACTACTGCCTACGAGAATTATTTAAAAACCTAGTTTCATTGGTTTCAGCCCCGATTCACGTTCGGACGATCCCAAATAAACGCGAATGCAATTTCATAAATCCATAGGGACAAATTATGAAAAGATATCCAAAAAACGGGCCGCCTCAATTTTTGCTCCATACCTCGTGTACTACTGCCTACGAGAATTATTTAAAAACCTAGTTTCATTGGTTTCAGCCCCGATTCACGTTCGGACGATCCCAAATAAACGCGAATGCAATTTCATAAATCCATAGGGACAAATTATGAAAAGATATCCAAAAAACGGGCCGCCTCAATTTTTGCTCCATACCTCGTGTACTACTGCCTACGAGAATTATTTAAAAACCTAGTTTCATTGGTTTCAGCCCCGATTCACGTTCGGACGACCCCAAATAAACGCGAATGCAATTTCATAAATCCATAGGGACAAATTATGAAAAGATATCCAAAAAATGGGCCGCCTCAATTTTTGCTCCATACCTCGTGTACTACTGCCTACGAGAATTATTTAAAAACCTAGTTTCATTGGTTTCAGCCCCGATTCACGTTCGGACGATCCCAAATAAACGCGAATGCAATTTCATAAATCCATAGGGACAAATTATGAAAAGATATCCAAAAAACGGGCCGCCTCAATTTTTGCTCCATACCTCGTGTACTACTGCCTACGAGAATTATTTAAAAACCTAGTTTCATTGGTTTCAGCCCCGATTCACGTTCGGACGATCCCAAATAAACGCGAATGCAATTTCATAAATCCATAGGGACAAATTATGAAAAGATATCCAAAAAACGGGCCGCCTCAATTTTTGCTCCATACCTCGTGTACTACTGCCTACGAGAATTATTTAAAAACCTAGTTTCATTGGTTTCAGCCCCGATTCACGTTCGGACGATCCCAAATAAACGCGAATGCAATTTCATAAATCCATAGGGACAAATTATGAAAAGATATCCAAAAAAGGGCCGCCTCAATTTTTGCTCCATACCTCGTGTACTACTGCCTACGAGAATTATTTAAAAACCTAGTTTCATTGGTTTCAGCCCCGATTCACGTTCGGACGATCCCAAATAAACGCGAATGCAATTTCATAAATCCATAGGGACAAATTATGAAAAGATATCCAAAAAACGGGCCGCCTCAATTTTTGCTCCATACCTCGTGTACTACTGCCTACGAGAATTATTTAAAAACCTAGTTTCATTGGTTTCAGCCCCGATTCACGTTCGGACGACCCCAAATAAACGCGAATGCAATTTCATAAATCCATAGGGACAAATTATGAAAAGATATCCAAAAAATGGGCCGCCTCAATTTTTGCTCCATACCTCGTGTACTACTGCCTACGAGAATTATTTAAAAACCTAGTTTCATTGGTTTCAGCCCCGATTCACGTTCGGACGATCCCAAATAAACGCGAATGCAATTTCATAAATCCATAGGGACAAATTATGAAAAGATATCCAAAAAACGGGCCGCCTCAATTTTTGCTCCATACCTCGTGTACTACTGCCTACGAGAATTATTTAAAAACCTAGTTTCATTGGTTTCAGCCCCGATTCACGTTCGGACGACCCCAAATAAACGCGAATGCAATTTCATAAATCCATAGGGACAAATTATGAAAAGATATCCAAAAAACGGGCCGCCTCAATTTTTGCTCCATACCTCGTGTACTACTGCCTACGAGAATTATTTAAAAACCTAGTTTCATTGGTTTCAGCCCCGATTCACGTTCGGACGATCCCAAATAAACGCGAATGCAATTTCATAAATCCATAGGGACAAATTATGAAAAGATATCCAAAAAACGGGCCGCCTCAATTTTTGCTCCATACCTCGTGTACTACTGCCTACGAGAATTATTTAAAAACCTAGTTTCATTGGTTTCAGCCCCGATTCACGTTCGGACGACCCCAAATAAACGCGAATGCAATTTCATAAATCCATAGGGACAAATTATGAAAAGATATCCAAAAAACGGGCCGCCTCAATTTTTGCTCCATACCTCGTGTACTACTGCCTACGAGAATTATTTAAAAACCTAGTTTCATTGGTTTCAGCCCCGATTCACGTTCGGACGATCCCAAATAAACGCGAATGCAATTTCATAAATCCATAGGGACAAATTATGAAAAGATATCCAAAAAACGGGCCGCCTCAATTTTTGCTCCATACCTCGTGTACTACTGCCTACGAGAATTATTTAAAAACCTAGTTTCATTGGTTTCAGCCCCGATTCACGTTCGGACGACCCCAAATAAACGCGAATGCAATTTCATAAATCCATAGGGACAAATTATGAAAAGATATCCAAAAAATGGGCCGCCTCAATTTTTGCTCCATACCTCGTGTACTACTGCCTACGAGAATTATTTAAAAACCTAGTTTCATTGGTTTCAGCCCCGATTCACGTTCGGACGACCCCAAATAAACGCGAATGCAATTTCATAAATCCATAGGGACAAATTATGAAAAGATATCCAAAAAACGGGCCGCCTCAATTTTTGCTCCATACCTCGTGTACTACTGCCTACGAGAATTATTTAAAAACCTAGTTTCATTGGTTTCAGCCCCGATTCACGTTCGGACGACCCCAAATAAACGCGAATGCAATTTCATAAATCCATAGGGACAAATTATGAAAAGATATCCAAAAAACGGGCCGCCTCAATTTTTGCTCCATACCTCGTGTACTACTGCCTACGAGAATTATTTAAAAACCTAGTTTCATTGGTTTCAGCCCCGATTCACGTTCGGACGACCCCAAATAAACGCGAATGCAATTTCATAAATCCATAGGGACAAATTATGAAAAGATATCCAAAAAACGGGCCGCCTCAATTTTTGCTCCATACCTCGTGTACTACTGCCTACGAGAATTATTTAAAAACCTAGTTTCATTGGTTTCAGCCCCGATTCACGTTCGGACGATCCCCAAATAAACGCGAATGCAATTTCATAAATCCATAGGGACAAATTATGAAAAGATATCCAAAAAATGGGCCGCCTCAATTTTTGCTCCATACCTCGTGTACTACTGCCTACGAGAATTATTTAAAAACCTAGTTTCATTGGTTTCAGCCCCGATTCACGTTCGGACGATCCCCAAATAAACGCGAATGCAATTTCATAAATCCATAGGGACAAATTATGAAAAGATATCCAAAAAAGGGCCGCCTCAATTTTTGCTCCATACCTCGTGTACTACTGCCTACGAGAATTATTTAAAAACCTAGTTTCATTGGTTTCAGCCCCGATTCACGTTCGGACGATCCCAAATAAACGCGAATGCAATTTCATAAATCCATAGGGACAAATTATGAAAAGATATCCAAAAAATGGGCCGCCTCAATTTTTGCTCCATACCTCGTGTACTACTGCCTACGAGAATTATTTAAAAACCTAGTTTCATTGGTTTCAGCCCCGATTCACGTTCGGACGACCCCAAATAAACGCGAATGCAATTTCATAAATCCATAGGGACAAATTATGAAAAGATATCCAAAAAACGGGCCGCCTCAATTTTTGCTCCATACCTCGTGTACTACTGCCTACGAGAATTATTTAAAAACCTAGTTTCATTGGTTTCAGCCCCGATTCACGTTCGGACGACCCCAAATAAACGCGAATGCAATTTCATAAATCCATAGGGACAAATTATGAAAAGATATCCAAAAAACGGGCCGCCTCAATTTTTGCTCCATACCTCGTGTACTACTGCCTACGAGAATTATTTAAAAACCTAGTTTCATTGGTTTCAGCCCCGATTCACGTTCGGACGACCCCAAATAAACGCGAATGCAATTTCATAAATCCATAGGGACAAATTATGAAAAGATATCCAAAAAATGGGCCGCCTCAATTTTTGCTCCATACCTCGTGTACTACTGCCTACGAGAATTATTTAAAAACCTAGTTTCATTGGTTTCAGCCCCGATTCACGTTCGGACGACCCCAAATAAACGCGAATGCAATTTCATAAATCCATAGGGACAAATTATGAAAAGATATCCAAAAAACGGGCCGCCTCAATTTTTGCTCCATACCTCGTGTACTACTGCCTACGAGAATTATTTAAAAACCTAGTTTCATTGGTTTCAGCCCCGATTCACGTTCGGACGATCCCAAATAAACGCGAATGCAATTTCATAAATCCATAGGGACAAATTATGAAAAGATATCCAAAAAACGGGCCGCCTCAATTTTTGCTCCATACCTCGTGTACTACTGCCTACGAGAATTATTTAAAAACCTAGTTTCATTGGTTTCAGCCCCGATTCACGTTCGGACGATCCCAAATAAACGCGAATGCAATTTCATAAATCCATAGGGACAAATTATGAAAAGATATCCAAAAAACGGGCCGCCTCAATTTTTGCTCCATACCTCGTGTACTACTGCCTACGAGAATTATTTAAAAACCTAGTTTCATTGGTTTCAGCCCCGATTCACGTTCGGACGACCCCAAATAAACGCGAATGCAATTTCATAAATCCATAGGGACAAATTATGAAAAGATATCCAAAAAACGGGCCGCCTCAATTTTTGCTCCATACCTCGTGTACTACTGCCTACGAGAATTATTTAAAAACCTAGTTTCATTGGTTTCAGCCCCGATTCACGTTCGGACGACCCCAAATAAACGCGAATGCAATTTCATAAATCCATAGGGACAAATTATGAAAAGATATCCAAAAAACGGGCCGCCTCAATTTTTGCTCCATACCTCGTGTACTACTGCCTACGAGAATTATTTAAAAACCTAGTTTCATTGGTTTCAGCCCCGATTCACGTTCGGACGACCCCAAATAAACGCGAATGCAATTTCATAAATCCATAGGGACAAATTATGAAAAGATATCCAAAAAATGGGCCGCCTCAATTTTTGCTCCATACCTCGTGTACTACTGCCTACGAGAATTATTTAAAAACCTAGTTTCATTGGTTTCAGCCCCGATTCACGTTCGGACGACCCCAAATAAACGCGAATGCAATTTCATAAATCCATAGGGACAAATTATGAAAAGATATCCAAAAAACGGGCCGCCTCAATTTTTGCTCCATACCTCGTGTACTACTGCCTACGAGAATTATTTAAAAACCTAGTTTCATTGGTTTCAGCCCCGATTCACGTTCGGACGATCCCAAATAAACGCGAATGCAATTTCATAAATCCATAGGGACAAATTATGAAAAGATATCCAAAAAATGGGCCGCCTCAATTTTTGCTCCATACCTCGTGTACTACTGCCTACGAGAATTATTTAAAAACCTAGTTTCATTGGTTTCAGCCCCGATTCACGTTCGGACGATCCCAAATAAACGCGAATGCAATTTCATAAATCCATAGGGACAAATTATGAAAAGATATCCAAAAAATGGGCCGCCTCAATTTTTGCTCCATACCTCGTGTACTACTGCCTACGAGAATTATTTAAAAACCTAGTTTCATTGGTTTCAGCCCCGATTCACGTTCGGACGACCCCAAATAAACGCGAATGCAATTTCATAAATCCATAGGGACAAATTATGAAAAGATATCCAAAAAATGGGCCGCCTCAATTTTTGCTCCATACCTCGTGTACTACTGCCTACGAGAATTATTTAAAAACCTAGTTTCATTGGTTTCAGCCCCGATTCACGTTCGGACGACCCCAAATAAACGCGAATGCAATTTCATAAATCCATAGGGACAAATTATGAAAAGATATCCAAAAAATGGGCCGCCTCAATTTTTGCTCCATACCTCGTGTACTACTGCCTACGAGAATTATTTAAAAACCTAGTTTCATTGGTTTCAGCCCCGATTCACGTTCGGACGATCCCCAAATAAACGCGAATGCAATTTCATAAATCCATAGGGACAAATTATGAAAAGATATCCAAAAAATGGGCCGCCTCAATTTTTGCTCCATACCTCGTGTACTACTGCCTACGAGAATTATTTAAAAACCTAGTTTCATTGGTTTCAGCCCCGATTCACGTTCGGACGACCCCAAATAAACGCGAATGCAATTTCATAAATCCATAGGGACAAATTATGAAAAGATATCCAAAAAACGGGCCGCCTCAATTTTTGCTCCATACCTCGTGTACTACTGCCTACGAGAATTATTTAAAAACCTAGTTTCATTGGTTTCAGCCCCGATTCACGTTCGGACGACCCCAAATAAACGCGAATGCAATTTCATAAATCCATAGGGACAAATTATGAAAAGATATCCAAAAAAGGGCCGCCTCAATTTTTGCTCCATACCTCGTGTACTACTGCCTACGAGAATTATTTAAAAACCTAGTTTCATTGGTTTCAGCCCCGATTCACGTTCGGACGACCCCAAATAAACGCGAATGCAATTTCATAAATCCATAGGGACAAATTATGAAAAGATATCCAAAAAACGGGCCGCCTCAATTTTTGCTCCATACCTCGTGTACTACTGCCTACGAGAATTATTTAAAAACCTAGTTTCATTGGTTTCAGCCCCGATTCACGTTCGGACGATCCCAAATAAACGCGAATGCAATTTCATAAATCCATAGGGACAAATTATGAAAAGATATCCAAAAAACGGGCCGCCTCAATTTTTGCTCCATACCTCGTGTACTACTGCCTACGAGAATTATTTAAAAACCTAGTTTCATTGGTTTCAGCCCCGATTCACGTTCGGACGATCCCCAAATAAACGCGAATGCAATTTCATAAATCCATAGGGACAAATTATGAAAAGATATCCAAAAAATGGGCCGCCTCAATTTTTGCTCCATACCTCGTGTACTACTGCCTACGAGAATTATTTAAAAACCTAGTTTCATTGGTTTCAGCCCCGATTCACGTTCGGACGATCCCCAAATAAACGCGAATGCAATTTCATAAATCCATAGGGACAAATTATGAAAAGATATCCAAAAAACGGGCCGCCTCAATTTTTGCTCCATACCTCGTGTACTACTGCCTACGAGAATTATTTAAAAACCTAGTTTCATTGGTTTCAGCCCCGATTCACGTTCGGACGACCCCAAATAAACGCGAATGCAATTTCATAAATCCATAGGGACAAATTATGAAAAGATATCCAAAAAACGGGCCGCCTCAATTTTTGCTCCATACCTCGTGTACTACTGCCTACGAGAATTATTTAAAAACCTAGTTTCATTGGTTTCAGCCCCGATTCACGTTCGGACGACCCCAAATAAACGCGAATGCAATTTCATAAATCCATAGGGACAAATTATGAAAAGATATCCAAAAAATGGGCCGCCTCAATTTTTGCTCCATACCTCGTGTACTACTGCCTACGAGAATTATTTAAAAACCTAGTTTCATTGGTTTCAGCCCCGATTCACGTTCGGACGATCCCAAATAAACGCGAATGCAATTTCATAAATCCATAGGGACAAATTATGAAAAGATATCCAAAAAACGGGCCGCCTCAATTTTTGCTCCATACCTCGTGTACTACTGCCTACGAGAATTATTTAAAAACCTAGTTTCATTGGTTTCAGCCCCGATTCACGTTCGGACGACCCCAAATAAACGCGAATGCAATTTCATAAATCCATAGGGACAAATTATGAAAAGATATCCAAAAAATGGGCCGCCTCAATTTTTGCTCCATACCTCGTGTACTACTGCCTACGAGAATTATTTAAAAACCTAGTTTCATTGGTTTCAGCCCCGATTCACGTTCGGACGACCCCAAATAAACGCGAATGCAATTTCATAAATCCATAGGGACAAATTATGAAAAGATATCCAAAAAATGGGCCGCCTCAATTTTTGCTCCATACCTCGTGTACTACTGCCTACGAGAATTATTTAAAAACCTAGTTTCATTGGTTTCAGCCCCGATTCACGTTCGGACGATCCCCAAATAAACGCGAATGCAATTTCATAAATCCATAGGGACAAATTATGAAAAGATATCCAAAAAATGGGCCGCCTCAATTTTTGCTCCATACCTCGTGTACTACTGCCTACGAGAATTATTTAAAAACCTAGTTTCATTGGTTTCAGCCCCGATTCACGTTCGGACGATCCCCAAATAAACGCGAATGCAATTTCATAAATCCATAGGGACAAATTATGAAAAGATATCCAAAAAACGGGCCGCCTCAATTTTTGCTCCATACCTCGTGTACTACTGCCTACGAGAATTATTTAAAAACCTAGTTTCATTGGTTTCAGCCCCGATTCACGTTCGGACGACCCCAAATAAACGCGAATGCAATTTCATAAATCCATAGGGACAAATTATGAAAAGATATCCAAAAAATGGGCCGCCTCAATTTTTGCTCCATACCTCGTGTACTACTGCCTACGAGAATTATTTAAAAACCTAGTTTCATTGGTTTCAGCCCCGATTCACGTTCGGACGACCCCAAATAAACGCGAATGCAATTTCATAAATCCATAGGGACAAATTATGAAAAGATATCCAAAAAAGGGCCGCCTCAATTTTTGCTCCATACCTCGTGTACTACTGCCTACGAGAATTATTTAAAAACCTAGTTTCATTGGTTTCAGCCCCGATTCACGTTCGGACGACCCCAAATAAACGCGAATGCAATTTCATAAATCCATAGGGACAAATTATGAAAAGATATCCAAAAAATGGGCCGCCTCAATTTTTGCTCCATACCTCGTGTACTACTGCCTACGAGAATTATTTAAAAACCTAGTTTCATTGGTTTCAGCCCCGATTCACGTTCGGACGATCCCCAAATAAACGCGAATGCAATTTCATAAATCCATAGGGACAAATTATGAAAAGATATCCAAAAAATGGGCCGCCTCAATTTTTGCTCCATACCTCGTGTACTACTGCCTACGAGAATTATTTAAAAACCTAGTTTCATTGGTTTCAGCCCCGATTCACGTTCGGACGACCCCAAATAAACGCGAATGCAATTTCATAAATCCATAGGGACAAATTATGAAAAGATATCCAAAAAAGGGCCGCCTCAATTTTTGCTCCATACCTCGTGTACTACTGCCTACGAGAATTATTTAAAAACCTAGTTTCATTGGTTTCAGCCCCGATTCACGTTCGGACGACCCCAAATAAACGCGAATGCAATTTCATAAATCCATAGGGACAAATTATGAAAAGATATCCAAAAAATGGGCCGCCTCAATTTTTGCTCCATACCTCGTGTACTACTGCCTACGAGAATTATTTAAAAACCTAGTTTCATTGGTTTCAGCCCCGATTCACGTTCGGACGATCCCAAATAAACGCGAATGCAATTTCATAAATCCATAGGGACAAATTATGAAAAGATATCCAAAAAACGGGCCGCCTCAATTTTTGCTCCATACCTCGTGTACTACTGCCTACGAGAATTATTTAAAAACCTAGTTTCATTGGTTTCAGCCCCGATTCACGTTCGGACGACCCCAAATAAACGCGAATGCAATTTCATAAATCCATAGGGACAAATTATGAAAAGATATCCAAAAAACGGGCCGCCTCAATTTTTGCTCCATACCTCGTGTACTACTGCCTACGAGAATTATTTAAAAACCTAGTTTCATTGGTTTCAGCCCCGATTCACGTTCGGACGATCCCCAAATAAACGCGAATGCAATTTCATAAATCCATAGGGACAAATTATGAAAAGATATCCAAAAAACGGGCCGCCTCAATTTTTGCTCCATACCTCGTGTACTACTGCCTACGAGAATTATTTAAAAACCTAGTTTCATTGGTTTCAGCCCCGATTCACGTTCGGACGACCCCAAATAAACGCGAATGCAATTTCATAAATCCATAGGGACAAATTATGAAAAGATATCCAAAAAACGGGCCGCCTCAATTTTTGCTCCATACCTCGTGTACTACTGCCTACGAGAATTATTTAAAAACCTAGTTTCATTGGTTTCAGCCCCGATTCACGTTCGGACGATCCCCAAATAAACGCGAATGCAATTTCATAAATCCATAGGGACAAATTATGAAAAGATATCCAAAAAACGGGCCGCCTCAATTTTTGCTCCATACCTCGTGTACTACTGCCTACGAGAATTATTTAAAAACCTAGTTTCATTGGTTTCAGCCCCGATTCACGTTCGGACGACCCCAAATAAACGCGAATGCAATTTCATAAATCCATAGGGACAAATTATGAAAAGATATCCAAAAAATGGGCCGCCTCAATTTTTGCTCCATACCTCGTGTACTACTGCCTACGAGAATTATTTAAAAACCTAGTTTCATTGGTTTCAGCCCCGATTCACGTTCGGACGATCCCCAAATAAACGCGAATGCAATTTCATAAATCCATAGGGACAAATTATGAAAAGATATCCAAAAAATGGGCCGCCTCAATTTTTGCTCCATACCTCGTGTACTACTGCCTACGAGAATTATTTAAAAACCTAGTTTCATTGGTTTCAGCCCCGATTCACGTTCGGACGACCCCAAATAAACGCGAATGCAATTTCATAAATCCATAGGGACAAATTATGAAAAGATATCCAAAAAACGGGCCGCCTCAATTTTTGCTCCATACCTCGTGTACTACTGCCTACGAGAATTATTTAAAAACCTAGTTTCATTGGTTTCAGCCCCGATTCACGTTCGGACGACCCCAAATAAACGCGAATGCAATTTCATAAATCCATAGGGACAAATTATGAAAAGATATCCAAAAACTGGGCCGCCTCAATTTTTGCTCCATACCTCGTGTACTACTGCCTACGAGAATTATTTAAAAACCTAGTTTCATTGGTTTCAGCCCCGATTCACGTTCGGACGATCCCCAAATAAACGCGAATGCAATTTCATAAATCCATAGGGACAAATTATGAAAAGATATCCAAAAACGGGCCGCCTCAATTTTTGCTCCATACCTCGTGTACTACTGCCTACGAGAATTATTTAAAAACCTAGTTTCATTGGTTTCAGCCCCGATTCACGTTCGGACGACCCCAAATAAACGCGAATGCAATTTCATAAATCCATAGGGACAAATTATGAAAAGATATCCAAAAAATGGGCCGCCTCAATTTTTGCTCCATACCTCGTGTACTACTGCCTACGAGAATTATTTAAAAACCTAGTTTCATTGGTTTCAGCCCCGATTCACGTTCGGACGATCCCCAAATAAACGCGAATGCAATTTCATAAATCCATAGGGACAAATTATGAAAAGATATCCAAAAAACGGGCCGCCTCAATTTTTGCTCCATACCTCGTGTACTACTGCCTACGAGAATTATTTAAAAACCTAGTTTCATTGGTTTCAGCCCCGATTCACGTTCGGACGATCCCCAAATAAACGCGAATGCAATTTCATAAATCCATAGGGACAAATTATGAAAAGATATCCAAAAAACGGGCCGCCTCAATTTTTGCTCCATACCTCGTGTACTACTGCCTACGAGAATTATTTAAAAACCTAGTTTCATTGGTTTCAGCCCCGATTCACGTTCGGACGATCCCCAAATAAACGCGAATGCAATTTCATAAATCCATAGGGACAAATTATGAAAAGATATCCAAAAAAGGGCCGCCTCAATTTTTGCTCCATACCTCGTGTACTACTGCCTACGAGAATTATTTAAAAACCTAGTTTCATTGGTTTCAGCCCCGATTCACGTTCGGACGACCCCAAATAAACGCGAATGCAATTTCATAAATCCATAGGGACAAATTATGAAAAGATATCCAAAAAATGGGCCGCCTCAATTTTTGCTCCATACCTCGTGTACTACTGCCTACGAGAATTATTTAAAAACCTAGTTTCATTGGTTTCAGCCCCGATTCACGTTCGGACGATCCCAAATAAACGCGAATGCAATTTCATAAATCCATAGGGACAAATTATGAAAAGATATCCAAAAAATGGGCCGCCTCAATTTTTGCTCCATACCTCGTGTACTACTGCCTACGAGAATTATTTAAAAACCTAGTTTCATTGGTTTCAGCCCCGATTCACGTTCGGACGATCCCCAAATAAACGCGAATGCAATTTCATAAATCCATAGGGACAAATTATGAAAAGATATCCAAAAAATGGGCCGCCTCAATTTTTGCTCCATACCTCGTGTACTACTGCCTACGAGAATTATTTAAAAACCTAGTTTCATTGGTTTCAGCCCCGATTCACGTTCGGACGATCCCAAATAAACGCGAATGCAATTTCATAAATCCATAGGGACAAATTATGAAAAGATATCCAAAAAACTGGGCCGCCTCAATTTTTGCTCCATACCTCGTGTACTACTGCCTACGAGAATTATTTAAAAACCTAGTTTCATTGGTTTCAGCCCCGATTCACGTTCGGACGACCCCAAATAAACGCGAATGCAATTTCATAAATCCATAGGGACAAATTATGAAAAGATATCCAAAAAATGGGCCGCCTCAATTTTTGCTCCATACCTCGTGTACTACTGCCTACGAGAATTATTTAAAAACCTAGTTTCATTGGTTTCAGCCCCGATTCACGTTCGGACGACCCCAAATAAACGCGAATGCAATTTCATAAATCCATAGGGACAAATTATGAAAAGATATCCAAAAAACGGGCCGCCTCAATTTTTGCTCCATACCTCGTGTACTACTGCCTACGAGAATTATTTAAAAACCTAGTTTCATTGGTTTCAGCCCCGATTCACGTTCGGACGACCCCAAATAAACGCGAATGCAATTTCATAAATCCATAGGGACAAATTATGAAAAGATATCCAAAAACGGGCCGCCTCAATTTTTGCTCCATACCTCGTGTACTACTGCCTACGAGAATTATTTAAAAACCTAGTTTCATTGGTTTCAGCCCCGATTCACGTTCGGACGATCCCCAAATAAACGCGAATGCAATTTCATAAATCCATAGGGACAAATTATGAAAAGATATCCAAAAAACGGGCCGCCTCAATTTTTGCTCCATACCTCGTGTACTACTGCCTACGAGAATTATTTAAAAACCTAGTTTCATTGGTTTCAGCCCCGATTCACGTTCGGACGATCCCCAAATAAACGCGAATGCAATTTCATAAATCCATAGGGACAAATTATGAAAAGATATCCAAAAAATGGGCCACCTCAATTTTTGCTCCATACCTCGTGTACTACTGCCTACGAGAATTATTTAAAAACCTAGTTTCATTGGTTTCAGCCCCGATTCACGTTCGGACGACCCCAAATAAACGCGAATGCAATTTCATAAATCCATAGGGACAAATTATGAAAAGATATCCAAAAAAGGGCCGCCTCAATTTTTGCTCCATACCTCGTGTACTACTGCCTACGAGAATTATTTAAAAACCTAATTTCATTGGTTTCAGCCCCGATTCACGTTCGGACGACCCCAATAAACGCGAATGCAATTTCATAAATCCATAGGGACAAATTATGAAAAGATATCCAAAAAATGGGCCCGCCTCAATTTTTGCTCCATACCTCGTGTACTACTGCCTACGAGAATTATTTAAAAACCTAGTTTCATTGGTTTCAGCCCGATTCACGTTCGGACGATCCCAAATAAACGCGAATGCAATTTCATAAATCCATAGGGACAAATTATGAAAAGATATCCAAAAAAGGGCCGCCTCAATTTTTGCTCCATACCTCGTGTACTACTGCCTACGAGAATTATTTAAAAACCTAGTTTCATTGGTTTCAGCCCCGATTCACGTTCGGACGATCCCCAATAAACGCGAATGCAATTTCATAAATCCATAGGGACAAATTATGAAAAGATATCCAAAAAATGGGCCGCCTCAATTTTTTGCTCCATACTCGTGTACTACTGCCTCCGAGAATTATTTAAAACTAGTTTCATTGGTTTCAGCCCAGATTCACGTTCGGACGACCCCAAATAAACGCGAATGCAATTCATAAAATCCATAGACAAATTATGAAA
>NW_027420117.1:0-2667 GCF_009905375.1 Apium graveolens
GGGACAAATTATGAAAAGATATCCAAAAAATGGGACGCCTCAATTTTGCTCCATATCGTGTACCCTGCCTACGAGAATTATTTGAAACCTAGTTTCATTGGTTTCAGCCCCGATTCACTTTCGGACGACCCAAATAAATGCGAATGCAATTTCATAATCCATAGGGACAAATTATGAAAAGATATCCAAAAAATGGGACGCCTCAATTTTGCTCCATACCTCATGTACCCTGCCTACGAGAATTATTTGAAACCTAGTTTCATTGGTTTCAGCCCCGATTCACTCGGACGACCCCAAATAAATGCGAATGCAATTTCATAAATCCATAGGGACAAATTATGAAAAGATATCCAAAAAATGGGAGCCTCAATTTTGCTCCATACCTCGTGTACCCTGCTACGAGAATTATTTGAAACCTAGTTTCATTGGTTTCAGCCCCGATTCACTTTCGGACGACCCCAAATAAATGCGAATGCAATTTCATAAATCCATAGGGACAAATTATGAAAAGATATCCAAAAAATGGGACGCCTCAATTTTGGCTCCATACCTCGTGTACCCCTGCCTACGAGAATTATTTGAAACCTAGTTTCATTGGTTTCAGCCCCGATTCACTTCGGACGACCCCAAATAAATGCGAATGCAATTTCATAAATCCATAGGGACAAATTATGAAAAGATATCCAAAAAAGGGAGCCTCAATTTTGGCTCCATACTCGTGTACCCTGCCTACGAGAATTATTTAAAAACCTAGTTTCATTGGTTTCAGCCCCGATTCCTCGGACGACCCCAAATAAATGCGAATGCAATTTCATAAATCCATAGGGACAAATTATGAAAAGATATCCAAAAAATGGGACGCCTCAATTTTGGCTCCATACCTCGTGTACCCTGCCTACGAGAATTATTTGAAACCTAGTTTCATTGGTTTCAGCCCCGATTCACGTTCGGACGACCCCAAATAAATGCGAATGCAATTTCATAAATCCATAGGGACAAATTATGAAAAGATATCCAAAAAATGGGCCGCCTCAATTTGCTCCATACCTCGTGTACCCTGCCTACGAGAATTATTTTGAAACCTAGTTTCATTGGTTTCAGCCCCGATTCAGCGGACGACCCAAATAAATGCGAATGCAATTTCATAAATCCATAGGGACAAATTATGAAAAGATATCCAAAAAATGGGACGCCTCAATTTTGCTCCATATCGTGTACCCCTGCTACGAGAATTATTTGAAACCTAGTTTCATTGGTTTCAGCCCCGATTCACTTCGGACGACCCCAAAAAAGCGAATGCAATTTCATAAATCCATAGGGACAAATTATGAAAAGATATCCAAAAAATGGGACGCCTCAATTTTGGCTCCATGCATCGTGTACCCCTGCCTACGAGAATTATTTAAAAACCTAGTTTCATTGGTTTCACCCCCGATTCACGTTCGGACGACCCCAAATAAACGCGAATGCAATTTCATAAATCCATAGGGACAAATTATGAAAAGATATCCAAAAAATGGGCCGCCTCAATTTTGGCTCCATGCATCGTGTACTACCCCTGCCTACGAGAATTATTTAAAAACCTAGTTTCATTGGTTTCAGCCCCGATTCACGTTCGGACGACCCAATAATGCGAATGCAATTTCATAAATCCATAGGGACAAATTATGAAAAGATATCCAAAAAATGGGCGCCTCAATTTTGCTCCATCATGTACCCTGCTGCCTACGAGAATTATTTAAAAACCTAGTTTCATTGGTTTCAGCCCCGATTCACGTTCGGACGACCCCAAATAAACGCGAATGCAATTTCATAAATCCATAGGGACAATTATGAAAAGATATCCAAAAAAATGGGCGCCTCAATTTTTGCTCCATACCTCGTGTACTACTGCCTACGAGAATTATTTAAAAACCTAGTTTCATTGGTTTCAGCCCCGATTCACGTTCGGACGACCCCAATAAACGCGAATGCAATTTCATAAATCCATAGGGACAAATTATGAAAAGATATCCAAAAAATGGGCCCTCAATTTTTGCTCCATACCTCGTGTACTGCTGCTACGAGAATTATTTAAAAACCTAGTTTCATTGGTTTCAGCCCCGATTCACGTTCGGACGATCCCAAATAAACGAATGCAATTTCATAAATCCATAGGGACAAATTATGAAAAGATATCCAAAAAAGGGCCGCCTCAATTTTTGCTCCATACCTCGTGTACTACTGCCTACGAGAATTATTTAAAAACCTAGTTTCATTGGTTCACCCCGATTCACGTTCGGACGACCCCAATTAAACGAATGCAATTTCATAATCTAGGGACAATTATGAAAAGATATCCAAAAAAATGGGCCACCTCAATTTTGCTCCATACTCGTGTACCTGCCTATCGAGAATTATTTAAAAACCTAGTTCATTGGTTTCCAGCCCCGATTCAGTCGGACGATCCCAAATAAACGCGAATGCAATTTCATAAATCATAGGGACAATTATGAAAAGATATCCAAAAAAGGGGAGCCTCAATTTTTGCTCCATATGTACTGCTGCCTACGAGAATTATTTAAAAACCTAGTTTCATTGGTTTCAGCCCGATTCACGTGAGGAGACCCCAATAAATGCGAATGCAATTCATAAATCCATAGGGACAAATATGAAAAGATATCCAAA
>NW_027420118.1:0-1500 GCF_009905375.1 Apium graveolens
TATATGATGTTAACATGTTAATTGTACCGAATATGATGGCAAGTGACTCTTATAAGGTGCAAAGTGACTGTAAATATGGTGATAAGTCCTTACATGATTGATTAGAGCCAAAATGTAGCCCAAAATTGACTTGTAGGGAAGGGTACCAAAAGGTGGTTAAAGGATGTTTAATTGCATGTACATGATGTTAACATGTTAATTGTATCAATATATGGGAAAGTGACTCTTATAGGGTGCAAAGTGACTCTAATATGGTGAAAAGTGACTTACATGGTTGATTAGAACCAAAATGTGGAATAAAATTAACTTGTATGAAAGTGGCATTAATAGGTGTAAAAGGATGTCAAATTGCATGTATATGATGTTAACATGTTAATTATAGAAATAGATTGTGGAAAGTGACTCATATAGGGTGCAAAATGACTCGAATATGGTGAAAAGTGACTTACATGGTTAATTAGAACCAAAATGTGGACCAAAATTGACTTGTATGAATGTGGCACTAAGAGGTGGTAAAAGGATTTCTAATTGGATGTATATGATGTTAACATGTTAATTGTACCGATATAATGATGGCAAGTGACTCTTATAAGGTGCAAAAGTGACTCTAATATGGTGATACTTACATGATTGATTAGAGCCAAATGTGGCCCAAATTGACTTGTAGGGAAAGGTGTACCAAAAGGTGGTTAAAGGATGTTTAATGCATGTACATGATGTTAAAATGTTAATTGTATCAATATGTGGGGAAAGTGACTCTTATAGGGTGCAAAGTGACTCTAATATGGTGAAAAGTGACTTCATGGTTGATTAGAGCCAAAATGTGGAATAAAATTAACTTGTATGAAAATGGCATTAATAGGTGGTAAAAGTATGTCAAACTGGATGTATATGATGTTACATGTTAATTGTTGTATATATGGTGGAAGTGACTCTTATAAGGCAAAGTGACTCTAATATGGTGAAAAGTGACTTACATGGTTGATTAGACCAAAATGTGAACAAAATTGACTTGTATGAAAGTGGAATTAAGAGGTGGTAAAAGGATGTCAATTCAGATGTATATGATGTTAACATGTTAATTGTATAAAATATGGTGAAAGTGACTTATATAGGGTGCAAAATGACTCTAATATGGTGAAAAGTGACTCATTGTTAATTTGAACCAAAATGTGGACCAAAATTGACTTGTATGAATGTGACTAAGAGGTGGTAAAAGGATTTCTAATTGGATGTATATGATGTTAACATGTTAATTGTACCAATATATGATGGCAAGTGACTCTATAAGGTGTAAAGTGACTCTAATATGGTGATAAGTCACTTACATGATTGATTAGAGCCAAAATGTGGCCCAAAATTGATTTGTAGGAAAGGGGTACCAAAAGGTGGTTAAAGGATGTTTAATTGCATGTACATGATTACAGTTAATTGTATCAATATATGGGGAAGTGACTCTTATAGGGTGCAAAGTGACTCTAATATGGTGAAAGTGACTAC